>NW_026862071.1:0-43625 GCF_026571515.1 Ruditapes philippinarum | reverse complement strand
TGATTGTAAGTAGTCAATCAATTAAATCGCTGTTGCAATTAGTTAATTGGAAAGAAAAGTCACTCGACTTAGTTTTAATATTACATACTTGCATGCCAGATATAAAGACATTGAGCGAAATCCTTTTCAAGTTATTCTGTTAACAGAAACGTTGCTGAAAATCAGTTGATTGCAGCCAAATCGAACAATTGTACTGTGTCAATGTTACTTCATCTAAGCTTTTCTTTGTCCTTGTTAACCCATTACTTCATGAGCATTTTGTGAAAAATGGCTGTTTTCATTGAAAAGTCTCCCGTTACAAGTTCAAATTGCTATAAAACTATCAAAAACTGCTTCAATACTAATCAAACTTGGCACAAATGTTGACTGGACCATTGCCTTTGCAACAGCATGCTCAGGCTTAAATTTTCTGTTACCATGGCAACGAGGGGGCATCTCAAAATTGTCAAAAATCACTATTTTGCGTTGATTTTTTCCATCAAAATTGATTTCAAAGTGCTGCAACTTCTCAATGGATTGAGATAGAGTCAAATGCTTTTCAGCGTTGGTTACACGTTATCTTATGATCGATCTGGGGTCATTTTTAGCCTCTCACAAGTCCAAAATTTTTCTGGCGATGAGGGGGACTGCCGCCTCCCTTCAAACCCCAAACAGAAGGGGGCACATCCCCCTTCTGGCAACCCCCTGATGTATCTTTTGGTTGGGGGCCGCGCCAAAAAAGTGGTCACTTTTTTTAACAAGATTTCTGAAACAAAAACAAGTGTCAGGGGCCTAAATAAGGCATTTTTTTCACCATTTGAGACAACAAAAAGGGGGGAGGGGTGAAAAAGCGTTTAAAGGCGTGTATATCGCGTAATAGATTAATCTCACAGATATGCACATTTGGTTTGCCCCGAAATCTGAATCCAGTTTTTTAGCAGATGTCACTTTTGAAATTATTTATATTTATGTAATAAAATGTTTACAATATGACTGAGATGCAAATACTTTTTCAGTAATCATTAGAACATATTTATGCTGTAGCAAGACGCAAAGATTTGTGTCTTTATTACATCTAAAGCTAGTTTAAATTTCCTACTCCGGATTATGTTTTGTTTTGTTTTCTCTTGTTGTTCATGTTGTTGTAAAAATAAATAATTACTTCTTTATATATCATATAATATGTATGTAACTTGACACCATGTTACTATTTGTTTGATTGGGTTTTAAGTCAAATCGACACAGTATATGTCATTTGACGACGTTCCAGCTTTACTGGTGGAGGAAGACCTCAGGTGCCCTTCCATGCATTATTTCAGACACAAAGGGCACATGAGTAGAACCATGAAGACGAACATAGTACATCGCTGATATTTATACTATAACGAGCACAATGTAATCACAATAGTTAAAGTATTTAACTGTATCTATTACGTATGTATTAAATCAAATACAGTTCATGACATTCCATCTTGTAAGAAATGATCAATTTAAAAACATGTCTCACGTGAATTTTTCATTTTGGTTGAGGGGAAGGGGTTACGTTGCACAAAAATAGTGTATATTACTTAGGCGACTCTTCAACTTTACTGGAGGAAAAAGAAGTCAGGTGCCCATCTGTGCAAAATTGCTTCAGGCACAAACGGATATCTGAGTACAATGATTGACTTTTTGTAAGCTTCTGTGAATTCACATAAATTCGTGGGCATGAAATTTCGTGGTTTAATCAAAAAGGGTATTTTCGTGGGTTCTAAAATTCGTTGATTTTCATTTTCTTGTAAAAAAAATAATCTTACATCAGACAATATTCGGTGTCAATTTACGATCGATGTGCACGTTTCATGACGTACATCCACCACACTGTGTGTATTACGTCGCTAATTAGATATGCCCTCTTGAGTGTCAATAACACCCCCCCCCCCCCCAATAAAACGAAATATATTTTCACACGTCAATTAAATTGACAATTAATAAGTGCAAACTGAGAAGTTTTATCGGCGCTATTTAATGCACAGGGTCCCAAATGATTGTTATACAAAGTATTCAAAGCAAACAGATCGTTTAAACTTCTGAATTAATATTATTAAGTTACTGTTACTTACAACAATGTCACTTACACAATGGTTAAAAACGGGCACGGTTCAAACTCGTTCTCCGAATGTTTCAGGACTTCCAGAACCTGCTGAAGCTTTAACAGCTTCAGATGCTATTGCTACTCGGGTATTAACACATTTAAATTGATTAATAATACAAAATGCACCGTGTTTTTGTCGTATTGAAATAATTCTATACTAAGAGATTGACTTGGCGTTCTGATTTTACATGTTTTACCTACGATAAATTTAAAAAAAACAATACACTTGTTCTAAATATTTTTTCCATTTCTTCCCGACTTTGTAGAATCAAAATACCATAATACTGTATTTGCGTTCAAAACAAAACATTTTTTCATAAAATGCTCAAAATGTACTGCATATTTATATATTTATTTACAAATAACACAGAATTTGTGTGTTTTTTTAAATGTCGAAAAATGACATTGATTATAGACTGGATTATAGACTTACGGAACGAAATAAATAACAGCGCATTTGTTTAACATTTTTGTCAGTTATTAGTATACGAAACAGCTTTTAGAATAAATATCAATGTTGTATTTTCAATATATTCAATAAACATTCAAATCAATATGATTTCTATGAAAAAAATGTGCAAATGTAAATTATATAAATAAGTCAACGCTTGAATCATGTCTAAAAAAAATTTAACATGTATTCTCAATAAATACATTCGTTTATCATCAAAATGCATTTATAATGCAATTCCTTTTTGTTTTAAATTTCAGGCTGCCAATGACGCCGCAAAAATCGTCATAACTGAATCCAGAAAGACAAAACGCCGTGAATACGGTAACTGTACTGATGAAAAACGTGCAAAGATCGCACGGTATGCCATTGATAACGGGGTCGCCAAGGCTTCAAGGTGCTTCACGACTAAACTTGGTCGGAAGGTTAGTGGAACAACCGTTCGTAGTATGCGTGATCAGTATGTGAAATTGGGATCGATTCAGCAACTCTAGCACGATCTCCACGTGGGGCTCCGACCGTTTTGGGCGACCAAGACGAAGCAGTACATAAGTACATCAGGCAGGTTCGGTTAAAGGGTGGTGTTGTAAATGTGCCGACTGTGTTAGCAGCAGCAGAGGGCATCATGACGAAAAATTCACGTTACAAGCTAAAGAAATATGGATGACATATAGGGACTGAGAAGTCTCTGGGTCGGTCTATACTGAGACGCATGGGTTATGTGAAAAGAAAGGGAACCAAGGCTACAAAAACTTTAATAAATGACTTTGACGATATTCAGAAGGAATTCGTGGATAAGGTTAACAATGTTGTGAGGGAACATAACGTCCAAGATTCTCTTTTTATCAACTGGGACCAGACAGGTTGCCATGTTGTACGCGGGGGTGAATGGGCAATGGATGAGCGTGGTTCTACCCAGGTCACCATAGCTGGTCTTGACGACAAGCGCCAGATCACCGTCTTACTCGTTGCTGCCAAAGATGGTACGTTACAACCGCCTCAAGTGATTTATGCTGGCAAGTCTGACCGATGTCTCCCTAAAGGTGATTTCCGAATGACTGGGATGTTACGCACACAGAATCGCACTGGAGTAATGAGGACAGTATGATACGGCATGTTTGTTTGTTTGTTTCATTTTACGCCTTTTCCCAACAGTATTTCAGTCATATAGGCGGGTAGTTTCCTAACCATCGTTCCAGGAGAGTTACACCAGTACTAGACTACCTTCCTCCGCGCTAAACTACCAAAGCATCTCCCGGGGATCGAACCCACGCCAGAGAGGTAACTGGATTAGAAGTCATCGACTCTTAACAGCATCCGGGATAGATACCACTTTCCCAATGTGACCAACATGCAATCGCTCTGTTTGATGCTTTTAAGGCCCACCAGAGTCCGCGTTTGATTGAATTTCTTAAGGAAAATAACATTACCCCCCTGTTTGTGCCGGCTGCATGTACAGACAAAATTCAGCCACTTGATTTGTCGGTGAATTATGAACACAAGAAGGAGTTGAAACAATGTTTCCATAATTGGTACAGTCAACAGATAGTGTCCCTCATAGAAGAGAACGGATGCGATCCTACGGCAGCCGCAAATGTTGACCTTCGGACGGCGACACTAAAACCCGTGCACGCAGAATGGCATATATCAACCCATGAAAATATGATCTTGCGTCCGGATCTTGTAAAGGCAGGTATTAGAAAAGCTGGCCTGTGAATTCAACAAACAATTAAGAAAAAATGTGCTTCTTTATGTACAATATTTGAAATAAAAGTACAAAAAAATATTAACGTGCTATGTGCCGATTATCGGTTTTACTGAATTTTCTATTTTTACTTATTTATAGTAAATGATAATTCATAGGGAAATTTGAGATGCTGATGACTGTGAAAAAATGAAAACAAATGTGCTTCTTCGTATCTAATACTGAATTTGAAATAAAAGTACAAAAAGTTACGATTCACGTGTAATTATCGGTTTATATGTTTAATGTTTAACTGTATTCATTATTATGTGCTACTAAAAATGGATAATTCCTAGAGAAATATTAAAGTTTGAAACTTGTTATGTGTTTTTATGTGTTGTTTATATTCATATATGTAAATAAAGGTATTAAGCTGATATATACAAGTTAAATACAGATACTAGTACACGGTACAAGTAATTAAACACTGAAACACCGTACCTTTATGTTTCACCTCCACCAAGTTAACAAGTAACTCTTTGATTAACTGAAGTATTCTGGTTTTAAACTAGAAATGTGTCCATAGGACACGGGTGCCCCCACCGCGCCACTGTTCTGTCAATCTTATGACTCTGGAGCAAATATTTTTTGAAAACTAAAAATCTTTTACTAATTAAAGGCCCTAAATTGCTCATTAGAAACGACTGTTTTTCAGTGATTATAGAAATATCTTTTTCAAATAAACTTGAAGAATTAAAAAGACAAGTTCATCTCGACTTCAACTTGCCTCTCTAGTTACAATCTTTCCTGACAATGACTTGTTTTTTTTTTTCTTTATAATAAAAATAATAGGAATGTTTCACAAATGTCCCAAGTTCATTGTTACTGTTCATCTGGTAAGTAAAGCATATCGATTCACGCTTCTTGACTTTTTCCATTTTAGCTCAAGCGGTCCTTTAAATGGGTCAAACTAAATTAATTTGAGCAAACATGATAAAAAAAAAACCATAGAGAATGCTAAAGACCAAGTATGGGGATCATCCATCCATTTATATGTGATAAAATTTGCCTATGACTGTCCATCGGAATTGTACTCTTTCTTCTTTTGCCTTATCTTAAAAATTAGATAATTACATAATCTCAATATTTTGATATACATGTATACTGTTAGTCAGGATGACACCACAAGTTAATATTTATTTAAGAAAAGCAATTATCATAGTATTGCAAGCAATCCATAAGTCCCCTACCGGTTAGAACCCCAGCAACATTCTGATGGGCCATTTGCAATTCTATTTTACCGAATGAATGACATGAATGAACTTAAATCTTTTGAGTTCTAAGTTTGTCTATATCACAGTAATGTGTTAAGTTTCCATGTCTAGTAAGGAAATTATGTTTATACAACCTTGTCATATTATTACGATGTGGGATTTTAAAGTAAATCCTATAAGGAATGAAGAAGTTGGAGTGAAAATACCAGTTTCTCGAAAAAAATCTAAGTTCAAGGGGGACATAATTCTGGAAATAGTCTTGCTAGAGTATTTAACCTTCTCAAAAATGTCGAGTGATAATAAGAAACATATATATATGAAGTTTGAAGTAGATACATTAGGAAATAAAGAAGTTATTTAAAAAAGACAACATTTTTTCCCCTAAAATCTAAGATCAAGGGAGGTAATACTGATAATTTTTGTGCTAGAGTTATAAACCTTGTCACATATGATGTGGTTGATGACCAGAAACTTATATTTAAAGTTTGAAGTAAACACCTTAAGAAATAAAGAACATATAGTGAAAAAGCTGAAAAATTTAAATCAGAAATCTTGAAATTCAGGCTATTTGTTGCCAAAGCAACCAGAATTTTCAACATAGGAAGAAAAAAAGATGTACATAATCTCCAGACTGCCACCTACCCATATTTTAAGTTTTATAAAAATATTTCAGTACTTTTTGAGTTATCACTGGGTCCAGTTTATGTGTTAAATTTGCCATATTTTCAGACTATTTGTTGCCATAGCAACCAGAATTTTCAACATAGGAAGAACAAAAAAGACGTGCATAATCTCCATACTGCCATCTATCCATATATCAAGTTTCATAAAAATATTTTCAGTACTTTTTACGTTATCGCGGGATCCAATTTTGTGGACGGACGGACTGACAGACAGACAGACGGACGGAGGGTAAACCTAAAGTCCCCTCCAGTTAACCGGTAGGGGACTAATAACATAGGTATACTATTCAACTCGACCAGAAAGTAATTACCATACTTTCCAATAGTGTTAGGAAAATTGTAACTTTAGCTACATAGAGGGAAAAAGCAAAATGTTGTTTTGATGAAATGTATTCAGTGAACAAGATAACTCTTTTAATAAAAGCAACTTTACATACAGGGTGGAAAAATGATATTGTATGAAACATTGCAAAATTGATTTAGACAAGTGATAACCAAGTTTGCAGAATGTGATTCTGAAAAGAAATACATGTAATTGAAACTAATACTAAAATATCACTAAGAATAAAAACCAATGACAAATTACGTTAAGATTATCAAGAAAAACTACTAAAGTTTACATGAGTTCACTTAAACTTAAGTTTTATTCCTTCATGTAAAATGCTAAGTTACAAAAGATTACTGACACTTAAATAGCACTAAGAATAAAAACAAATGACAAATTACATTAAGATAATCAAGAAAAACTGCTAAAGTTGACATGAGTCACTTAAACTTAAGTTTTATTCCTTCATGTAAAATGCTAAGTTACAAAAGATTAAAAAGTAAAATGAAATTAAAAATAAGTTAAGCAATATCTACATTTATGAAATAAATTCAAATTTATAAACATTTAACTGACTTGTCTGAGTATTTCTCTATTGAATTATTTGAATATTACTTAATGAAAAAAAATCTAAACAAATAACTAGAACTCCGCGAGTCGGATGTGTCGCCTTGTGAACAATATAGTTTAAGAGACGAGGACAAAAATGTAATTTGAAAATCACCAAAGGGCAATAACTAAAAAAATAAGAAATGCAGATCAGCAGTTTCTGTGCACTGCAATTCTTATCAATAAGATCTATCATCCTATTAAGTTTCAAGTCTAAAGCTTTTATAATTTATGAGAAATGGCCTGGACAAAAATAAAATATGAAAATTAACAAAGGGCAATAACTCAAAAAATAAGACATGCAGAGTACCAGTTCTTGGGCACTGCATTTCTTCTTAATGAGATCTATCATCCTATGAAGTTTCAAGTCCATAGCTTTTATACTTTAGGAGAAATGGCCTGGACAAAAATAAAGTATGAAAATTAACAAAGGGCAATAACTCAAAAAAAAAGAAATGCAGAGTACGAGTTCTTTGTGCTATGCACTTCTTTTTAATGAGATCTATCATCCTATGAAGTTTCAAGTCCATAGCTTTTATACTTTAGGAGAAATGGCCTGGACAAAAATAAAGTATGAAAATTAACAAAGGGCAATAACTCAAAAAATAAGAAATGCAGAGTACCAGTTCTTGGGCACTGCACTTCTTCTTAATGAGATCTATCATCCTATGAAGTTTTATGTCCATAGCTTTTATACTTTAGGAGAAATGGCCTGGACAAAACTAAAGTATGAAAATTAACAAAGGGCAATAACTCAAAAAATAAGACATGCAGAGTACCAGTTCTTAGGCACTGCAATTCTTCTTAATGAGATCTATCATCCTATGAAGTTTTATGTCCATAGCTTTTATACTTTAGGAGAAATGGCCTGGACAAAAATAAAGTATGAAAATAAACAAAGGGCAATAACTCAAAAAATAAGAAGTGCAGAGTACCGGTTCTTGTGCACTGCACTTTGGGTCATTATAAGAAGCATGCATACCATGTATTCTTTCATTAGGCCTAATCTTTTTTCTTAGGGTATTCTCTATAATGACCTACAAATGACCCTGCTGAAAGATTAATAGAATGATGGTTTGTGTAAATACAAACAGAAGATGAATGTATATTTACCGTTGCATTTGAGAACATTAAATAGTTCCAGAAATAAATTTTATTTTAAATCTGTCATAGTGTAGTAGTGTCTAGTGAGATCCAATTTAAGCATGTCAAATGAAAGACAAGGTATAGACATGTTTAATGTTCAGATATGACTTAAATGGCTTATATGACCTCAAATCATTTCTTCAAGATCTCTGAAAAGCAACCAAGTCATGACATTAAGACTTTCTCCCAGCTATTGATTTCTTTTAGAAAAGTTGCATAACATGTACACATGTATGAAAGACATTCCAACATGAGTTTTTTCCTTTTCATTATTAAACTATAATTTGAAGAAATGCCATGGGGCATTTAAACTTTAGCGGCCCCTTAAAGGGCTAATCAAATTCATATGAGCAAACTTGATAAAAGACTACCTAAGAATGCTACAGACAAAATTTGGTGGTCATCAACCAATTAGTCGTGTAGAAGGAGACGTAAAAGGTTTTTTTTTCTAATTTTACCTTAGCGGCTCCTAAAAAAGGGGCCAATCAAATTCATACGATCAAATTTGATAAAAGGCGACATAAGAATGCTACTGGCAAAGTTGGGTGATCATCCACCAATTGGTTCAGAAGAAGAAGACGATAAACTGTTTTTTTTTCTATCTAAGCTTTAGCAGCCCCTAAAAGGGTACAATAAAATTTATATGAGCAACATTGATAAGAGACTACATAAGAATGCTACAGACAAAATTTGGTGACCATCCACCATTTTATTCTGTAGTTGAAGGTGTTTAAAGGTTTTTCTATTTTAGCTCTGTTGATCCCTAAAAGGGGCCAACTGAAATGTCATGAACTTTTAGTGTGACTGCCCAAAGGATGATTTGAGGTAAATCTGCCCAGCAGTTTCAGAGATGATGATTGTTGATGCATGAAGACGGGCGACGGACCATCCCCGTGTGATACTAATAGCTCAACTTGAACCTTCGGTTCTGGTGAGCTAAAATGGTTACCTAAGAATGCTACAGACACACGTTTGGTGATCATCCATCCATAAGTTCAGTAGAAGATGACAAAGTTTTTTTTATTGTTTTTTTTTTTAACTTTAGCGGCCCCTTAGTGGGTCCAATCAAATCGATATGAGCAAATTTGATAAAAGGCAACACTAGAATGCTACAGACAAAGTTTGGTGATCATACATCGATTAGTTCAGTAGGAGAAGATGTTAAAAGGTTTTTTCTATTTTTTAATTATAGAGGCCCCTAAAAGGGACCATTTAAATTAATTTGAACAACAGAAAACAGACTATCTAGGAATGCTACAGGCAAAGTTTGGTGATCATCCATCAATTTGTTCAGTACAAAAGATATTTTTAGGTTTTTCTTAATTTTAGCTATAGCATCCCCTAAAAGGGGCCAATCAACTTGATATGAGCAAACTTGATAAAAGGCTACCTAAGAACGCTACAGACAAAGTTTTGTGATCATCCTACCGTTAGGAAGAAGACGAATAATGTTTTTTTTTTCTATTTTTAGCTTTAGTGGCCCCTAAAGGGGTCCAATCAAATTGATGTGAGCAAATTGGATGAAAGACTACCTAAGAATGCTAATGATAAAGTTTGGTGATCATCCATCATTTAATTTAGTAGAAGGTGTTTTAAGGGTTTTCAATTGTTAGTTCTGTTGACCCCTAAAAGAGGCTAATTGATATGACATGAGCAACTTTAAGTGTGACTGTCACAAGGATGCTACAAACAAAATTTGAGGTAAATCTGCCCAGCAGTTTCAGAGAAGATGATTGTTGACTCATGACGACTGATGACGAAAGCCGGACAACTTCAACAATATGGAAGTATAATTGATGGAAATGCAATATTTACGTTTGTGTGCCTATTCGCGGGGGAGTCAAATATAACGCAATGCGCATGCGCAAACTTTTTACTGAGGCCCGGACAAGTTTAAAGGGGTCAACTATAAGAACATATGAAGCAGACGAACTTTTGCAAAAAGATATATAAGCTAGAAAAACTTATTCAGACGTACACTACAACTTTAACATATCATTATATGAAACTGCATAATGTTGTGTGCAGATACATATTATAAAAACAAATATTAAACAAAACGGGGACGGGATATGCCAAATTTGTCAATTCAAGGGAGGAAACTCGCACTTTTTCTCCATAATAATTAATAGAAGGATTGTCTTTCTTTGCAAATATAAATACTAGTATTAACCTTGCGGTGAAGCCGTGAATTTTTGTTTTATTTTGTGTATGTGATTAAAAAATGTACTTAACAAAGTGATTTTTATTGATGACTCGTTTATAATAATGTTTGTAATATTACTTATTCATTGAAATATCTAAATGCTGACAAGTTTGTTTGTTTGTTTCATTTTACGCCTTTTCCCAACAGTATTTCAGTCATATAGGCGAGTAGTTTCCTGGTGAGTTACACGAGTACTAGACTACCTTACTCCATGCTAACCTACCAAAGCATCTCAAGAAAAAATACTGCCACCAATTATTATTTATAAAGTAAATATACATTTCTTTTAAGCCACCTATCATTGATATACAGATTAAAATGACTGATTAATGTAAATGAAATTACTAATTCATCATTTATTCTTTTTCATTTTGTATTATTTTACGGGAATTCTACCCGCATCGAAATTGCACTGAAGGTATTCCAGACTCATGGATTTTCGGTACATCTATGTCTGGGTATATGGACGGGGGACTTTTTCTGTCGTGGTTTAAAATAATTTTTCTCTTGAACTGCGGCAGAGAAATACCCGTTCTTTTAATACTAGATAATCATGACTCTCGTGTGATGTTGCCATTAGTGAAGACAGCTCGTGCAAACAATGTTATATTGGTTGGAATGCCTGCCCATACAACACATATTTTGCAACTATTAGATGTGAAGGTTTGTAATATATTAAGAATATATTTTTCTTAATGATGGCCTCTCCTTATGAAGCACAAATCACGTAAAGTATTTCAATTTTGTTTCATTTTTGAATAATTATACAGTTGTGAAGCGATTTAAAATGTTAAGTGTGCTGGCCTGTAATAATAACTATTATTATAACAAGAAGGGCCATAGATGGGCCCTAGTAGGTCGCTCACCTTAAGGAATAGCATCTAACTGGATTTTTTCTTTATTTAAAACAAGCAACCATGTTCTAATAAAATACTTTAATGGTTATTTAGTTAGTGTCAAATGAAAGTATTTTTTTGGCAACAGCACAGGAATTGCAAAAAAGTGTATTAGAAACCTCTTTTTCTTTTTTAAATGTATATGGTTGCTAAAATACCACTCCTGTAGTGTTTACTTCATGAAATTTTAAAATGACACAATAATTAACAAGGCGAAGTACATAGTTTGGATAATACTTCAATTAAACAATGGGTCAAAGAGCAAAACATGGCCTGGTTGCATTTGTATACCAAATAGACATGACTCTGAAGATCGTTCAGCACGACATTATTAGTGTGCTTTATGGTATTTTAGTTTCAACTTTTTGGCAGTACTTTCTAGTTGGGTGGTTCATATAATTCCTACGTTGAATATGTTGAATCACCCTTTAAGGATAATGTTGCCGTGCTTTTTAATATTTGTTGTCCTGTTGACGTCCTATCTGTGATATGCAGGCTTCATAACCTCAGCTCCCCTTTTCAAAATTCCATTTTTTTTAGTTCCGCCCATTGTTTTTCTCGTTTAGAGGCACACGCATTTTTTTACTTGGGACCATATGCCGCTTTTCATGGAAATGGCACTACCTGTGTCACATGAAGGTTCCATGATAACCGCCATATGAACACATCTAAGGACGACGTCGCATCTCGGATGTTTCAAAATTCTAAATTTTACCATTTCACTGTTAAATGTTGAATCTGCTTAAGCCGGTGCTAGGGGGCGTGGACGGTAACTTGCACTTTCCAGTACCGTCATGAACAGGCTCAATCAAACCGAGCCTTGCCAACATTTTCAATTTTGCAACGTGTTTGCGGCTTTCTTTAGGGATTCTGTATTTATCTATTTCATGAGGCTGTGATGTTACAAAAATGTACTACCATTGACTATTAATGTCGAACATTTAACTAAGTCGGTAAACAGGAAGTGGATAAGCGATAGACCTGAACTTGGGACCACATATTAATGCAGTCACATTACCAAATATCAAGAGGCTGTGTTATGTAGTTGCTTAGAAAACTGTTACGGAAATTTCCTTCCATTTACAATTAATGCCGAAAATTTAACTAAGTCATCAAACGGGAAGTGGATGAGCCACATACCTGAAATCATATCCCATTGTATGTGACTACATGTTGATGCTGTATACCAAATATCAAGAGGCTGTGATAAGTTGTTGCTGAGAAAATTGTTAGGAAAATTTCCTACCATTGACCATTATTATGAATTTAACTAAGTCGGTAAACATGAAGTGGATGATTGTCATACCTGAAATCGAATCCCATGGTATGGGACAATGTGTTAATGCTGTATACTAAATATAATGAGGTTCTCTAGAGTAGTTGCTGAGAAAACTGTTACCAAAAAGGGCCCAACCAATTCGCCTGCCTGTCCGGAATCAAGTCTCAATACATGATGGTAAACAGTATTTTTTTTGCATATGATTATGTAAATTTTTTCGAAAACCAGTATTATAGTTGTACCAGATATCCCATTAGTGTTTAAATATTAAAATAATTTTTGATAAAAGTGTTTATTCAGGGGTATCATGTTGGGGACAGGATCTAACCCCCAAGCATCTATGGTTTCCCTTTCTACAAAAACTTCTTCCTGTTCACATGAGTGGCTCTATACACAGGTTTAATCATACAATTAAATCATGTAAAATGTTATTAAAAAAAAACAAAAACAGGAAGGTCAGAATTTCACGTGGCAGACAGTTTGGCCAAAAATTTTCATGAGTCAAATCAGTTTTTTCTTGTGTTATTTTTCTACACGAATCATTTTCATGTTCTCAGAAATTACTGTTTGGGAAGTCATTTAGAGTAGATTTTCAAGTTTAAATTGATAACTATTGTAAGGTTAGGCAATTATAAGCTTCTTGCTTAGTTAACATGATAAAGATAATTAAGTATTTCTAGCACCATGGATAATTACCATAACTATTGTTCCATTTTCACTTACATTTATTGAGGTGATAAACACATGTGTAAATGCAGGGGTAAAAGTTATAGAAACTGAAAATACTGAAAGAAAAAGTTGGGGGCCAGGGGGCCGCTAGGGCCCCCAGTGGGTCCAGGGCAAAGCCCTGGCTAGGGGTTCAGGGGGCTGGAGGCCCTCGGAAGCTTTTGCAATTTAGTGAATTTAAAAGTTCAAAAAAGGCTCAGATACATACTCAAGTGCTTTATTTATCTTCAGATGTAATTAATCTGATATGTTAAAATTTACACAAATTCACTGAGCAATACTATTTAAGCAATATATACACATTCCACATAACAAATTATGTTCATTCTTTTTACTATTTTCAATTTCATATCTTAAATTTAATCCTTTTCCATTGTCTTCCACTTGTGAATGCAGCACACTTTCAACTGACTTGACAATTTCTTCAGATGTGGAAACATTTTGAATTCTCAAACCTAAATGATCCATTACTACTTGACTAGTTTCATCATCAAAGTACTGAAAGATTATATTCAGTACTTTGTTATTGTTTTTTGTTAGTTGCCTCATCCATATTCAAAGATATTAACTTATCTTTCACTTTTGACTTCACTCCATCCTTAACAGATTTGGCTACATCATGTGTTGTTATGTACATTGCACTGGTTGGAGAAAGAGTAGTTTTTTCAAGAGCAGGCTTGTCTTCAGCTAAACGTTTGGCAAGATGTAAGAGATCGCCTGCTATTTGAAAATGGCAGTCAATGTTCACTAAGAAAGGCAGTTGTGATTGCTCTTTGTTTGGCAATGCGGTCTTGCATACTTTCAATCTTTTTGTCCACAGCTTTTGATGAGCCTGGCAGTACCTGAAAAAGACAATTTTCAAATAAAAGATGTATGAAAACATATCAAATAAAAAATCACAATATATAAATTGTCAATTTAGTTTGGAAACAAGGAGATAATCAAACTAAAAAAAAAACATAGATAAAGAAAATCGTGTTCTAATCCTTAAAATAATATGAAGCTGGAAATAAATCTCCAGACCTATTAACAATTTGGGCGTAGATTCCCCTGCACAAGGCCATTTTTTAATTCAACTCCAAACCCTTGCCCAGACCACATGAAAGTTAGTTGGGGGAAGACAGAAGAAAAACAGGGTGGGGTAATGTGCATTGTTTATTAACTACACAATGCACAACTAAACAACTTTTCGTTGCTTACTCTAGATAGTGGCTAAACTACACAGAGAAATGATCTTACTTGGTCTAAGATTCTTTTAGTGGTCCTCATCTTCAGCTCATCATGATTAAGAAGCACCTTTTTCTGTTCAATTTGTCTAGTTGATCGTTTTGGAACAGACTTCACAAAAGCCCATTGCATTTGGTTTCTTCAACCAAGCATCCCATTTTTCACCTTTAGAGTCCTTTTCCGCTAATCACTCCCACCTCCATTTGTTTTTGCACCCTTTTTCAGATCGTTAGTATTAAAACCAGGCGGTTAACACTTCACTGTTGTTGTCATTGTATTGTACATGTATTTTGACATCAAATGACTATGCAACAAACGATTTCATTGGCTGGTAAAAATAACGACGACCAATCAAATCTGATCTTGTATATTCTAGCTCAATTTTTCATCGGCAATCTCCGTATTGTAATTGTTTTGATTCGTATACAAACGGGTCTGAGATGGAAAAATTTATTTTCAAATATATATCAAGCATTATCAAGCAATGTGCACACGCTAATTAATGAGGCACGCACACACACCCTTCCCGATTTCTCATCAGATTTACGTCATTCAGAAAAATGACCTCGGTGATCGCCGAAATGAGACGGTGTAAACATGTATAATTTTAGAAATCATATCACGGGAGGTGATATTTACATAAATACTAAATGTCATCCCTTAATACTTCACAAATAGTTAACAAAATACCTGTTTCAACGAAGCACACCGATAATTGTATTCATCTTCACTTCTTTGTTTTGAAATACCAGTTTATGTTACAAAATTTCTCAATTTCCTTGTTCAAGGCCGCCATTTTGTCCTAATTCCGGTTTAGTTCAGTTTATAGGTCAGATTGATACAGATGTTTTCTAAGACTCAGGACTGATTGATATCTATTATTTAATTATTTGAATTGTATGTTTATAATCAGAATGAAATATTATGTCATAAATCGTTCAGCAGATTCAGTAAGACCGGTGTACACAATGTTGAAATATATGATTTTCCCCACAAACCGGAAGGAAAAATTTAAGTAATATCCGCACTGTAAATTAAACTTTTATCTTAATAAGCTATTTTTTGTGAAAACAAATACAACATTTTTTGTTCACTTTCGTTTCTTTGTGCAATATCTTACACAATAAAATGTGCAAGTCAATGTCAAGAATCAAAATACATTGCATTTTATTTCGGAAATGACACATTCTCCTTTCTGATGATGTTACGAAATTAAAGGAAGAATCCATTATTGAATGGGGAAATCAACTACACTGTATGTCTGAAATTGGGGCTATTCTGATTGACTTTGTTTTGAATTAACATTCACATTCAACAACATTTTCATCTTTATAATGCTTTAACAGAAAAAATCCTCAAAACAATGTCTGTTGAGACAAAAAATACAAGATACACTCTCAATTTATCCCTACAAAGACAGTTTATACAATCTTGCAATAAAAAAACCTTTAACCCCCAAAACAGAGACCAATTTTCAACTGTAGACCATAATTTGATTATACTTTGTAGAAACCAACAAGCTCATGCCTTGTGAGAAATATCTAAGCTCTAGCCCTTTCCATTTTGAAGTATAAGAACTTTTAAGTTTTTTCTTTTAGTTGCCATAGCATGGAATGGCATTCTTTGAACAATCTTGATAGAGCTTCATACAAAGAGTATTCCTGCCAAGTTTCATTAATATTGGCCAAGTGGTATTATAGAAGATGTCGTTTAAATAAAATGTGGACGGACGCCGGACGCATTTGATTTGCCATCCTAAATGCTCACCTGCACTATGTGCAAGGTGAGCTAAAAATAGTTTCATAATAATCATACCGTTTTTGATTGTTTTTAATGTTTGGCTGTAAATAATCAAAATAACTAAATAAATAACAGGTTAATACATCACTGAAGAGGAGATTCAGTTCCCTAGCCATCAACCTTGGCTTTGCCAAACCAAACTTAACAATAAGCAAGGAGAATTTTCCAGTTGTTTTAAAGCATGTACTGGAACAGACTACACCATAATCTTATGGAGAAGCGTTCCCGGCCATGGGCCTTATGTCATTTGACCCGCATGCAATCGACAAAAGTTAACTTATACCCCCCAACTTTCGTGCGAAGACATGAAGAAAAAAGTGTTTTTTTCTGACATTTCACTTCTGTACAAATGAACTATCCGTGTAGGTATAATATTCAATACACTCATGTATCTAGTGTCCTTGAATATAGTTATGTTTTAAATATTTGTTATTATTCAAAATGTTCGGTTCCTCCGGACTTGTTCATTTATTATATACTGCATTAACATTTTTCAGCCGGAAGAACTGAAAGTACTTATGTGCGAACATGTGAATCGTGTGGTTCCTTCCTTGTAAACCCATTAATAGACCAAGGACTTATTACTGCTTCCATGGCACAAATCTTGATCCTTCCATGTTATGCCCAAATGAAAGTAAATTCGACTAAAAAAATCTCGGGTTGTGGCAGAGGGGCGTGTCATTAGTGGTGACAAAATACTAACAGTTAAAACAGTTAAAGTATCAGTATTCTAAATCATATATTAGTTTATTGCATTACAAATATATCAACTATAATGACAAAATAGAAATCGATTTTACAGAGATAAAATGCTGTGTGAAATATTTTATATTTTTGACGGCGTTATTATATATAAATGATGTTTATAGATATCTACGTTATAGATATATTGTTTTAGTAATTGATCAATTGTGTTATATCTATAAGTGTGTTTTAAAGTATATATTCTGCTTTCATTGTTCTAAAAGCAAAGTTCAATTCTTACCACCTTCCTACTTACGTCAGTTCTTATATAGAGATATTGACGGAATGGAACACAGATCGAGAGCTATTGGTGCCTATAGCACTATACTTCACTGTACTTTGTTAAGTAGTTGACTATGCGTATCTTACTGCCAATTCTACAGTGAAACAAACGTTTAAGTAATTTTGCTGATCTAAAAGTGAATATGTAGTAATATTAAGGGTGTATGGATGTTTCAGGAAAAGGAAGAGTCTGCCAAAAAATTGGAGAAGGCAAAAGAAGAAAAGCTTAAGCCAAAAGAATGACAAAAGGAACAGAAAGAAAGGGACATTGAAGAAAGACAACCGAAGAAACAGAAAAAGACAAAAGAGAGGGAACGTAGAGAAAGATAGAAGATGAGTAAATTAGGACAGCTGTGTGTGGACGCTTGGCGAATAGAAAATTTACATGTGGAGTGTGTGGGGAGAGAGGTCGAATGAATGACGAGTTAAATGGTGTGATGTGGTGTGGTTGTGATGAGAGTATGTTTGAGAAATGGTACCATGAAGAAGTATGAAAGAGAGAATGTTTAAGAGAGAGTATGGAAGAGAGGAGTGGTACTGTGGCAACTGTAAACCCATGCTGTACCAAGAGGCATAAATATTACATTCACGTGTCAATGTTTATTATATGTGATACTTTCATCTGTAACATTGATATGAATAATATTTGTATTTTTATCAGAGATTAAATGATAACAATTTCAAAGCACTAAAAGGAAATGAATATCAAATTACTGATAAAGAACAAGAAATTATATCATAGTTAGTTTCCTTTTATTTTAAAACAGGACAGTAACGAATCTCATGTCGATGATAGACATAAAGATTCGTATAATTAAAAGAACAATTCAGCAACACAACACTTCCTTTGGTATTTAAATAAACATCAACGCATATGATGATGTTTCAACGTTAGACAGAAAGACATATTATTTGTGAAGTTGCAGGAACTAATCTTTTTGCACACTAAAGTAACGGTACGGCTTAGTTTTTAAACATGTTTCCTATTTATAGGCGAGAAAACATGAACCTGAATAATAAATATTGAAGTATAATATCTAACTTATTAATGATTGACAGAAACAGGTCAAAAATTATAATTTTAAGCGTGACATGTAAACAATTTTCAAACAATTGTGAAAAATGTTATAAAAACGTCCGGTTGTAGTCGCCAACGAGTTAAGTAGAAAAAGTAGGGTTCTTTTCCCAACTTATTTATGCAATTAATGCACCTAGATCAATATTTATTCATTGCATTTTTTGAAAGCAGTGAATATTGTCTAAACAACAAAATATTTGGGAGATGAACCTGAATTTTGAAGTTTTGTTTAAGAAATCATTTTTTTGTCAAGTCTGTATACAGTCTAGCAGTCGGTAGTGTTTTGAGAACATAGTTTAAGCGATGGTTGTTCTATTAGGTAAGGTTAATATCTTACTGAATTCCTCAAGTAACTTTTACTTTCCTGCCCTTCACTTTTATCTTGCAAGTATCACGATTTTGTTCGCTTGTTTGTTTAATCTGAAAGAAGGCTTAAGTTTAAAGGACAACAACTATGTAATTCTTTTTTATTTCACTCGTCACGACCGTAACCCAGGTCTTTAAATCAAAACATTTTATATATTTTTTTGTTTACTTGTGTTCTTTCCAGGTTATGGTATGGTGCCTTTTGGGCACCTGCTTAGGTGTGTCGGGGGCTGCGTCCTGTGTGCGTTGCCGTCGTCTTGTTGATTTTTATTCTCGTCTTATTTACTCTTATCCCGATCTCACTTTCTTTTCCACCGAGAAGCTACAATATAGCGATAACATTAAAACATATATCAATTGACCAATCACTAGTACGGAGGCCTTCCACTAATACAGAAATTTATCAATATTTCTGCTAAAGCATTCATTGGAGTTAGAACATTCAATAATAATAATACTACTAATAGAGCCAGATTGTTACTCTTTTCCGACATTCTTGATAATGTAACCATTTGGTAGTTACATGAAACAGGTATTAATGATCTATAGCTTTGAATGTCTAGATAAAAACGTGGTAACCTGCTTATCAACAAACATTCAATGCAGATAAATATGCAAGCATGTGTAAAAAACGATAAAAATAAAATTTCAGATCTATCTAGCAAAGGACATCGAAATTTTCTTGAAGAGTTTTAATTATATGCACTTAGCACATAAAAATATTTACTAGTAAAATATGATAAACAAGATCAACAAGGAAAGGCGGCGTTCAATGAACGCAACCCCCATATGACCCAGCAACAAGAACCAATGGCAAGGAGCCCAGGCGGACCCCAAACAAAAACAGGACAGGGCAAAGACAGAGCACGGACAGGTTAATCATTAAATGATAAATAATTTGTAACTGATTAGGAATTCAAAGAAAATAATAATAGGCCCACAAAGGGGAAGGGGACATGAGACCGAGGGAATGGGGGGGGGGGTTAATCAAAGAAATAAAAACTAGAGGCAATGGGGAAGATACTTACCGTAGACGAGAAAACAACAAGGGACACAAGCAAAAGTGTCACCAAAACAGTATGAAACAACATAGACATACATCTGAGGAACACAGTGGGGCGCCGCCTTGGAACGGTCAGCAGCATAATAATGACTGCTGGGGAGTTTAAACCGGTTAATGGTGCACCAAACCTCGCTCTTAGCCCCACCATGTTCCTATAAACGAGACAGTGTAAATAAAATGAATCCCCGCCAAGTGAAATTCTAACAGTTGTCATGGTTACAAAAGGTTAAATAAGTAAAACACTAAAATGATCATGTAGAAACATATAAAAGTAAACCCAATGACCATAACAAAAGTACACAATGTCCTAAAGGAAGACAGAGCAACAAGAAAATCACCTACAAGGGCCCGACGAAGCAAGGCAGAAGACGAACATTAAGACAAATCAGTCCCGAAGGGCTTTACGAACTATCCATCATAGAGTCTCCCACTTGGTCCGTCAGATGCAATCAAAAGAGGAAAGCGTAGTGTCCAACTGTAAAAGGGTTGAACACTAAACATGCAGTATGTCTTAGTTGCGTTCATTGAGCGCCGCCTTTCCTTGTTGATCTTGTTTTTCATATTTTAAAATAGTAGGGTCATAACCTCTTTTAATAAAACGTTTAATGATTTTAGTAAAAACAGCAGAAAAATCACCATGACCCAAAATCTTACGAAGTTTGTAAATCACATCGCCATAAAAGACAGGCTGGCTAATCCCTTGTCGCAGAAGAGTTTTTAAATCACTATTAAATTTAGAAATTAAATCAAAGTTACGATTGTAAAATTTAGTAAAATATTTCAGTAATTTATGATAGCGGTAGCCCTGTTTTAGAAGCTTGCTGGTAATAAAAATATTCCGCTCGTTGAAATCCTTTACGTTGCTACAAGCTCTAGCGAATCTAATCAACTGAGAAACATAAACCCCGTAAGATGTAAATCCCCGTAAATCTGATGCCTAAATGCCCTTTAATATGGTCTGATTCATTTACTGCCTCCGTGGCCGAGGGGTTAGAGTCGATGACTTCTAAACCAGTTACCTCTCTGGCGTGGGTTCGATCCCCGGGAGAGGCTTTGGTAGTTTAGCACGGAGGAAGGTAGTCTAGTACTGGTGTAACTCTCCAGGAACGATGGTTAGGAAACTACCCGCTTAAATGACTGAAATACTGTTGGAACAAGGCGTAAAATGAAACAAAGAAAAAAAACCCCTACATTTAGCCAGTTCTTTGAGTGCTTTGATCCGAGTTGTAGAAGAAAACGATATCCTTTTCTTTGGAATAACATTTTGTGTTTGTGTGATTTTTTATTCCTTCAATACTCAATGTCTTGTTACTCAAACACATAATTTGACCCTAAATTTATGCAATGTTGATAAATTCGCCTTACAAATTCCATAGGTGCAGATACACGGACAATTATCCGAATCCGAATCTCATCACATGACCGTTATTTATAGAAGTGACGTACAGATTGCAAACTGAAAAAGCATTTAAACGCCTTTCCCACGAAATTGGAGAAAAAATAATTTTATGTTTCAAACGAATTGCCAAGTCAAAGAACACATATCAATGTATCACTGATTTTGTTCAAATGTCCCTAACACGCAGGTAACAAACATTATCGGTTTGTGAAAATTTTCTTTTTTCGTGACATTCGGCAATACCTCAGTGGAGTACCTTTAAGTTCAATGAATATCAAATCAAAAATGCAATCATCTCAAACAGAAAATCTATGAATGATGTACAGAGAAAGATCTTCAACCAGTGCGGCTATGGGAATGAGAAAGTACCATGAAAGAAAAAAAAAAGAACTAGGTCTGTCAGAACATAACAGTTCAACAAAAGAAAAAGGCTGAATGAAAAAATGGTGTATGTTCTGACTCGACTCCGCATAGTAAAGTTGAACATGAAACAACTGCAAAAATCATTATTCGTCTGAAACTGATCTTAAAACAATTGTGAGCAAACCAAACAAAACGTGGGAAACAGTTCATTGACTCAGAATTTGGTAAGCAAACATATTGTGCAAAAAAGCGTTGGACCTGAAATGCAAACATTGGTGTACAATGTCACTTCTTCAGCAAGAAAAACAATTGACACGATGTCTGATAAAATAAAGGAATGCATTACTTCCTACTTTACATCAGAAGCAGTTCAATTACCTACAAGGAGAACATTCATGAAGGACGGGGCACAACGAAAAGTGCTGACATAATGCCTGCAAAGTGAACACCAAAGGTTTTCACACAAGAACCCAGGGCACAAAATTTGGATAAGTTCTTTCAAGAAATACAGACCTATAGAGATCTTGAATATGAACAATTAAAATTCCGACGATGCTTTTGTAAATATTGTTTGAACATAGAATTTAAATTTGCTAACAAAACAAAACTTGTTAAACCGAAAATATGAAACATCTTAAACTTAAGAATAGATTCAAATGCATCAAGATGTTACGAGAGAAACTGTTCATGTTGTGGTGTTAACAAAATCACTGCTCACTTTCAGGAACTTACTCAACTGTTTGGCAATAAAACTGTGGAGTGGAAAAATGGGAACCAAGCATAATAAAGAATACAGGGAAAGATGCGAAACGTCGGGTATTTGTTGAAAAGGTTAAAGATGTGAAAAGTTTGATGAGAGAGTTCGCAGAGGAAATGAAACCACATGCCAACCATACCTTTATTGCAGATTTGCAAAGAAAGCAGTATGGAAACATAACTAACAAGAGCACCGCTAGGCGGAGCATTATATGCCAGAAAGTTTTTTTTGTTTTCTTTTTTATAAGGATGTAGCATTTGTAAGACATGGGAATAAAATAAAAAATATTACCTCCTTCAAATAGCAATTCTCCTATGAAGTTTGAATATTGTGGGCCAAATGGAACTTAAGTTTTTGCTTCGGAAACTGTTTTCAGTTTTAAGGTAAGAGTGACCTTGAACTTTGACCTTGTGACCCCAAAATCAAAAGGGGGTGTTCTAACCCAATATGGACAATCATCATATGAAGTTTGAACACTGTGGGCCAAATGGAACTAAAGTTATTCTCTGGAAAGTGTTTTCAGTTTTAAAGTAATAGTGACCTTGGCCTTTGACCTTGTGACCCCAAAATCAATAGGGGTCTTCTACTCAATATGGACGATCATCGTATAAAGTTTGAACAGTGTGGGCCAAATGGAACTTTAGTTATGCTCCGAAGACTGTTTTCAGTTTTAAGGTAAAAGTGTCCTTGAGCTTTGACCTTGTGACCCGAAAATAAATAGGGGGTTTCTACCCAATATGTACAATCATCCTATGAAGTTTGAATATTGTGGGCCACATAGAACTTATGTTATGCTCCGGAAACCAAATTGCTTACGGACGGATGAACGCCAGGGGATAAAACATAATATGCCCAAAATTATTTTGGGCATATAAAAATTTATCAGAAGGTTGGATGGTTTCTGTTGCATACTTCGCTAAAAACTACAGATGTGTCAATCAAGACAAAATATAGTCGGCGTATTACAAATACCAATAAGCAAAACTTTTCACACTCATTTCTCACTACAGGTGCCCATCCAGTGAGAAAAGTACACGATTCAGTTGTTTTTATAAGCCCAGATTTGAAACATGATGTTAACGCTGGCAATCAATTCATCAAACTAATAAATGAACATATCAAGAACAAGATTGCATTTGTGAAAAATGCTATGCCACCGCATTAATACAACACTAGATAGTAGTGTAGGAACATATTTTGTTTTGTTTCTATACAATTGAAGATTGTCATAATGCATAAGTCCCTGACCTATCTAATTCTTATTATCGAATAAGTGGTTAAATCTATTGTTATTCAAATAAAAGATCAGAATAGGAATATATCAATGCAGTTTAGTCTAGTGAATTTGGTGGTGAAGACCATATTTCACACAGCCTAAATTTCATGACTACACCAAAGGACAACACAGTAAGACATTTTGTCAAAATCTAGGTCAGCTGATATCAAATATGAGAAACAAGATCAACAAGGAAAGGCGGCGTTCAATGACTTTACATCTTAATCTGCGCCGCACATGGTTCAAATTTCATAGCTGTACATCAAAGGACAAGAAAGGTCACATCATCAAAATCTAGGTCACCTGATATCAAAGTTCATTTTTACAACTAAAATTGTGCACATGGTCAAAATGTCATTGCTGTACATCAAAGGACAAGAAAGTAGGTCACTGTCCCCTTGGGCAAGGCAAAATTGGGCAAGGGTTTAATTCAAAACAATCTTGATAGAGGTCCACCAAACAACATGTCATGTAAAATATCTAAGCTGTAGCTTTCTCCAATTCAGAAAACATTTGTTTTAGTTTCTGTTTTTACTTTGTGTACATAATAAGAATCAATGCCCCCGGGCAGGGCCAATTTTGACACCAGAAGAAAAGTTTGAACAACTTTGGTAGAGGACCTATAGATGATATTATATAGCAAACATGAAAGCTCTATGCCTTGTACCTTCAGACAAAAAGATCTGTTTATTTTTTTTTACTATATGTACATAATTAAAATCAATGACCCCCGGGCGGAGCCAATTTTAACCCCTTGAATTTGAACAATCTTCGTAGAGGTTTACTTCGCAAAGTCTCATGCCAAATATTTAACCTCCAACCTTCAATTCAATTGGACAATTTTAACACTAGGGGCATAATTAAAACAATTTAAGTAGAGGACCCATAGATGATATTATATACCAAATATCAAAGCTCTAAGCCTTGTACCTTCAGACAAGAAGACTTTTTCATTTTTTTACTATATGTACATAGTGAAATTTAATGACCCCCGGGTGTGGGGCCAATTTTGACCCCTCGGCTATAATTGGTACAATCTTGCTAGAGGTTCACTACACAATGATTCATGCAAAATATCTAACCTCTAGCCTTTGTCAATTTAGAGAAGATGATTTTTTAAGTTTTTACTTTATACATATAAGGAAAACCTATGACCCCCGGGGCGGGGCTAATTTTGACACTAGAGGCAAAATTTGAACAACTTTGGAATAGTACCTATAGATGATATCATATAACAAACATTAAAGCTCTAAGCCTTGAACCTTCATACAATACGATTTTTTTTTATTTTTTTTACTATGTGTACATATTGAAAATAAATGACCCCCGGGGCGGGGCCAATTTTGACCCCAGGGCTATAATTTGAACAATATTGGTAGAGGTTCACTACACAATGTTTCATGCAAAATATCTAACCTCTAGCAATTATATCAAATGCTAGAAGATTTTTTTTAAATTATTTATATGACATGTGACCCCCGGGGCAGAGCTGATTTTGACACTATAGGCAAAATTTGAACAACTTTGAACGCCGTTCATTGAACGCCGCCTTTCCTTGTTGATCTTGTTTATCATATTTTTTGGTAGAGTACTTATAATTAATAACACATACTTAATATCTTGTACCTGTCTTGTACCTGCAGACAAGAATATATTCTAAATTCTGGAAACAAAGTGATCCCTCTAAGTTTTAACTATATGTACATATAGTGAAATCAATGACCACCGGGGCGGGGCCGATTTTGACCCTAGGGCTATGCAAAATATCTAAGCTCTAGGCCTTTTGGGTCTTTACAAGAATATTTTTTAAATCTATTCTTATAATTCCTTTTGGTTGTCATGGCAACCAGATTTCTGCATGAAATGAAATTCTTTGAACAACTTTGGAAGCCCTTTACTCAAGGAACAATCCTGCCAAGTTTGGTTGAAATTCGACTAGTGGCTTTTCACAAGAACATTTTGTTTTCGTTCACTATATAATCTGTAGAACACACACGCACACGCACGCGCACACGCACACGCACACACACACACACACACACACACACACACACACACAGGTGAATCGCTATATGCCACCGCATCGCAGATGCTGCGGTGTCATAAAAAGGTCAGCTTTGAAAATTGCGTTCAATTTAGTGACGGATGAGCAGCCCAATTCAAATCTAAGAATCTATTCCTGCATCTCGAAGAGCAAAGAAGGCACAGTATGGAGAGAAGCTTTTTTGGATTGAGGAAGGGCAAAAGTGCCTGTGATGCCGTTGAGATACTTGTTAAAAATCGGACAGGAATGTTTGTCAAAAGCAGAAGGGGGACAATTCCAATTCCACAAGCAGTTTTCAAATTTTGCCAAGAAAATCGGGCTATCCAAATCACAGGAAAGTGTAATCACAAGATCAGAACATTCATCTATGTAGAAGAGGTAGATAGAGACAGAAACGAAAGCCTTTTGCAGACAGTCAAGGGAACACAGCCATTCCACCACGTTTGGGTGTAAGGGAGGGTGTTTTAATGTTAGACACTTAGCCTACTTTTGTAAAGTTTGCATAGGAGAGATATCTGACAATACAGTTGAATGAGAAAACTAGTATCTCGTAAGTTCGTGGGAGACTCACTCTCTCTGAAAACGAAGACATTTTGAAAATCAGAAGAAAGAAAAAACAGGAAATAAAAGTTAACAAAAGAAAACAGGAAAACCTGCAAGATAAAAAAAGAGCCAGTCTGTTAATGAGAAAACAATGAAAGATGACAAAGCATGTCAGCCACTGTTGTAATGTTCAACTTTTGTGGAGTTGTTTTGTATTTATTCTGTATTTATCTATTTTTTGGCATATTGGCACAAGGATAAACATACAGAAATGTGAAAATAAATAGTTGTAGAATTGACAAAAAATGAGGAACAGTATCTAAGTAATGAGGTGATAAAAACACTCAGGTCAAGAAGATGTAACGAAAGCCGTTACATCTTATTCCAGCTGCTACATGACTGAAATACTAACAAAACGTCCAACACGACAAAATTGAAAATGTTGCAGGCTCGGTTATAAACGTAATATCAGGTAAGTGTATGAAAGGGTGGCTTTACATGTAATACAAGATGGAAAGTGGATTGGTTTGTGGCAGGTAACAAATTAAGCGAACAGTCTACAGTGCCCTGTAGTTTTAGTTTGTTCACCTTATGGAACATGCAACACAATGAAAGGCATGCATAGAGTTTTCTTCCCATTCCAAGACTTCAGATCCCCTTTCAAAATTCCATTTTATTTAGTTCCGCCCATTGTTTTCTCGTTTAGGGCACACGCATTCTTTTACTTGGGGACCATACGCCGCTTTTCATGGAATGACGAAGGTTCCATGTAAACCGCCGTATGAACACATCTTCGGATGTTTTTAAATTCAAAATTTTACCATTTTAGTGTTTTAAATGTTGAAATAGATAAATACAGAATCCCTAAAGAAAGCCCAACACGGCAAAATTGAAAATGTTGCAGGCTCGGTTTGATTGAGCCTGTTCATGGACGGTACTGGAAAGTGAATTCTGCTTAAGCCGGTGCTAGGGGGCGTGGACGGTAAAAAGTTGCCCCGTACTTCACTTCAGTGTTGTTATATTTTCTGGTCCTTCGGGATCATTGATGCCAGCACTATAAAGTGTTGAGAATTGAGTACCGCTCAAGCCGGTGCTAGGGGGCATGAGGGATGTTGCACTTATTCATTATCCCTCATGTACAGACTCAATCAAACCGAGTCTGCAATTCTTATGTTATTTTGTTGTGATTAATGCTTCCGAGGGATCACTTTGTTTCCAGAATTTTGCACTTTCCAGTACCGTCCATGAACAGGCTCAATCAAACCGAGCCTGCAACATTTTCAATTTTGTCGTGTTGGGCTTTCTTTAGGGATTCCGTATTTCTCTATTTTCTGTGATGAACCAAAACCATTGTTTATTTTGTGGACATATATATAGTACAATACCTGAAACCAAGTTTTCTCTGAATCATTTTGAAGTTCTTATGCCTCTTGTTGATGAACCTGACCCTGATGACAATTTGAACTCCAGTGTAATACGTACCATTGACGATTTGATGTGTGATGAAGAAAATAAATCCTTCTGGTAACTGTTCTAGTTATTTACGAAATTGGAAAATAATTCTGTATCACTTCGGTGTTAATTTTCCCAATTTTTAAATGCAGCGTAAAACACAATATTAAAAAATATAAAAAAGGGAAATTACGTAGGTTTATTAATGTCTGGGTTTCTATCACTTGCTTTGCCACTTGACTGAGGTTTTCCTCAAACAGTAAAGTTGGAACGTCGCCAAATTACCTATACAGTTTCGGTGTGACGTAAATCCCAAGTTAAAAACAAAACAAAACAAAAATTGCCAGAGATTTTTAGGCACTGGCCCAGTTTTTAAAAAAAAGAAATTCACGAGTCAATTTACTTTGGTTAAATTTCAAAGATAGGTACATATATTCGTTGACAGTACATTAACATTTTCTTGACTTGAATGCCTTAACCAACATGTATTAGAAACAACTGTCAGGAAAAGTAACTGAACATCATCTAGGTGATGAATTAAATTATTTAAAATAGATAAATACAGAATCCCTAAAGAAAGCCCAACACGGCAAAATTGAAAATGTTGCAGGCTCGGTTTGATAAAGCCTACTTTTAACTGTTTACTATTATACATACAGTGGGATAAGAAGTGGTCCTAAAAGCAATTGTAATGTTTAATATACTTTTTCCTTATCGTTAGAGACTTCAAATATTTCAGCAGTGCTCCAGCAAGACTTAGCTTAATGGCAGTGACATCCATATCAAACTACATATTGGTGCATAGCGATTAGAGTGTACCCAGTCAGTCAGTGAATCATACTTCCGTCACGATCAACAGTTTTCTCAGTGACTAAATCAGTGTAAAGACAGATCAAGATCTACACTGGTCACAGTGCCAATAAAAATCTGGAAACAAAGTGATCCCTCGGAAGCGTTAATCACAACAAAATTACAAGAGAATTGCAGACTCGGTTTGATTGAGTCTGTACATGAGGGATAATGAATAAGTGCAACATCCCTCACGCCCCCTAGCACCGGCTTGAGCGGTAACCAATTCTCAACACTAAATAGTGCTAGCATCAATGATCCCAAAGGACCAGAAAAATATAACAACACTGAAGTGAAGTACGGGGCAACTTTTTACAGCTGCCTCACAGCACTTGACACCTGCTGTTGTGAAGTATAAAAATATGGAAACAAAGTGATCCCTCGGAAGCATTAATCACAACAAAATTACAAGAGAATTGCAGACTCGGTTTGATTGAGTCTATACATGAGGGATAATGAATAAGTGCAACATCCCTCACGCCCCTAGCACCGGCTTGAGCGGTACTCAATTCTCAACACTTATTAGTGCTGGCATCAATGATCCCGAAGGACCAGAAAAATATAACAACACTGAAGTGAAGTACGGGGCAACTTTTTACAGCTGCCACACAGCACTTGAACCTGCTGTTGTGAAGTATAAAAATCTGGAAACAAATTAAGTGATCCCACGGAAGCATTAATCACAACAATATTACATGAAAATTGCAGACTCGGTTTGATCGAGTCTGTACATGAGGGATAATGATTAAATGCAACATCCCTCACGCCCCCTAGCACCGGCTTGAGCGGTACCCAATTCTCAACACTTAATAGTGCTGGCATCAATGATCCCGAAGGACCAGAAAAATATAACAACACTGAAGTGAAGTACGGGGCAAATTTTTACAGCTGCCACACAGCACTTGACACCTGCTGTTGTGAAGTATAAAAATCTGGAAACAGAGAGATCACTCGGAAGCATTAATCACAATAAGTTTGTTTTGCTGAAGTATGGCTCTTTTATTCATAAAATTGACTGATATGTTTGTCATGAAAGGTTGATGAATGGCCTTTGGTCAGATTTCGCAAGTAAGCTAAGAACATGCGGACACTGAATGAAGTACAACACACTGTCCTAGAATAAGGATATTCCAAAAATAATGTTGTATTGTGTGGAACAAGACTTCTGTAAACATTTTTGACGTATATATTCATATGCTTAGGGTTATCTTATATGGTTAGGGTGGGTTATCTTAACTCCTTGAATGATGGATATTTTTCATTTGTTCAACATTTGTCGGTTAATTTTTGTCTAATTTTCAAAAAGCTTAGTAGAAATATTGTTTGAATGACCTACAGCTTACAAATATATATCCTTTACTTTCAGAAAATTAATATGTCCCTTTTCAACATTGAAAACTGCAAAACTCATTTTGATTCCCCATATTTTAATATCACAAAGCATACAGGCAGGTGGCATTCTAATTCATTTTGGTACTTGCATGGAAAGATAGCAGTAATGTATAGTTTGACATGAAATACCGGTATACATGCAATACATATATGCCAATAACATTATCGATCATAGACAACATCGTGTTCTCCCCATAGTCAATGTATTGTTGCAGTTGAAAACAAGATTGCATTTGAGGAAAATGCTATGCCACCGCATTAATACAACACTAAAATATGATAAACAAGATCAACAAGGAAAGGCGGCGTTCAATGAACGCAACCCCCACATGACCCAGCAACAAGAACCAATGGCAAGGAGCCCAGGGGGACCCCAAACAAAAACAGGACAGGGCAAAGACAGAGCACGGACAGGTTAATCATTAAATGATAATTAATTTGTAACTGATTAGGAATTTAAAGAAAATAAAAATAGGCCCACAAAGGGGAAGGGGACAGGAGACCGGGGGGGAGGGGGTGGGCAGTAATCAAAGAAATAAAAACTAGAGGCAATGGGGAAGATACTTACCGTAGACGAGAAAACAACAAGGGACACAAGCAAAAGTGTCACCAAACAGTATGAAACAACATAAGACATACATCTGAGGAACACAGTGGGGCGCCGCCTTGGAACGGTCAGCAGCATAATAATGACTGCTGGGGAGTTTAAACCGGTTAATGGTGCACCAAACCTCGCTCTTAGCCCCACCATGTTCCTATAAACGAGACAGTGTAAATAAAATGAATCCCCGCCAAGTGAAATTCTAACAGTTGTCATGGTTACAAAAGGTTAAATAAGTAAAACACTAAAATGATCGTGCAGAAACATATAAAAGTAAACCCAATGACCATAACAAAAGTACTCAATGTCCTAAAGGAAGACAGAGCAACAAGAAAATCACCTACAAGGGCCCGACGAAGCAAGGCAGAAGACGAACATTAAGACAATCCAGTCCCAAAGGGCTTTACGAACTATCCATCATAGAGTCTCCCACTTGGTCCGTCAGATGCAATCAAAAGAGGAAAGCGTAGTGTCCAACTGTAAAAGGGTTGAACACTAAACATGCAGTATGTCTTAAAATAGTAGGGTCATAACCTCTTTTATAAAACGTTTTAATGATTTTAGTAAAAACAGCAGAAAAATTACCATGACCCAAAATCTTACGAAGTTTGTAAATCACATCGCCATAAAAACCAGGCTGGCTAATCCCTTGTCGCAGAAGAGTTTTTAAATCACTATTGAATTTGGAAGTTAAATCAAAGTTACGATTGTAAAATTTAGTAAAATATTTCCGTAATTTATGATAGCGGTAGCCCTGTTTTAGAAGCTTGCTGGTAATAAAAATGTTCCGCTCGTTGAAATCCTTTACGTTGCTACAAGCTCTAGCGAATCTAATTAACTGGGAAACATAAACCCCGTAAGATGTTGCATGGGGTACGTCTCCATCTAAATGTGGATAATTAACTATACTAAGCCTTGTACCTTCAGACAATAAGAATTTTTTATTTTTTTACTATATGTATATATTGAAAATCAATGACCCCCGGGGCAAAGGCAATTTTGACCCCAGGCCTAATATTTAAACAATCTTGCTAGAAGTTCATTACATAATGTTTCATGCAAAATATCTAACCTCTAGCATTTGTCAATTACTAGAAGAATTTTTTTTAAAGTTTTTACTACATGTATAAGTTTTTACTATATACATATAAGGAAAAACAATGACCCCCGGGGCGGGGCCGATTCTGATCCCAGGGCTATAATTTGAATAATCTAGGTAGAGGTCTACCAGACAATGCCTTATGCAAAATATCTAAGCTCTAGGCCTTTTGGGTCTTTACAAGAAGGTATTCTATGTTTTTACTATATGTACATATAGTGCAAATCAATGACCCCCGGGGTGGGGCCGATTTTGACCCCAGGGCTATAATTTGAACAATCTTGGTAAGGGTCTACCAGACAATGCCTTATGCAAAATATCTAAGCCCTAGGCCTTTTGGGTCTTTACAAGAAGGTATTTTAAATTTTTACTATATGTACATATAGTGAAAATCAATGACCCCCGGGGCGGGGCCGACTTGGACCCCAGAGCTATAGTTTGAACAATCTTGGTAGAGGTCTACCAGACAATGCCTTATGCAAAATATTTAAGCTCTAGGCCTTTTGGTTCTTTACAAGAAGATTTTTTAAATTTATTCTTATAATTCCTTTTGGTTGCCATGGCAACCAGATTTCTGCATGGAATGAAATTCTTTCAACAACTTTGGAAGCCCTTCACCCAAGGATCAATCCTGCCAAGTTTGGTTGAAATTGGACTAGTGGTTTTTCACAAGAAGATTTTTTAAGTTCACTATATAATCTATATAACACACACACACACACACAAACACACAGGTGAATCGCTATATGCCACCGCATCGCAGATGCTGCGGTGGCATAAAAAGTATGCACTAAATCAGAGAAATTATTTCTTTTCTTTTTCAGACCTGTGAGCATATCTCGAGGAAATAAACTACCTGTACAGATCGGTTGTGAATTATAGTGTTCAGTTGTCAGAATCAAAAACAGTTCCCATAAAGCCCTCTTTTTTTTTTAATTGGGGTTTTTTTTTTTAAACAAATTACATGAAAACAGGGAAAACCTTTTATGTATTTAAATTTTTGAACCAATCCCCAAAAACCAAAAATAAACCAAAAAAATACATTAAAAATTTTTCCCCCTTTACTGCCCCCCCAAAAGGGTTTGGGCCGGGAGTTTGGGGAAAACCTTTTAAGGGGGTTTTGAAAGGGGTTAAACATTTTAGGAATGTAAAACTTTGGCCAATTTTAAAGGACAATAAATAGAAAATTAGTTGTTAAAGCAAGTAAGTAGTTGGATTCTATATAATAATGAGACCGAGTCAAGGGAAGTCTGACAATGATCTGACAAGCTGGAAAAAACAAAAACAAAGCATTGGGACATTATCAATATAACGAACCCTACAACAAAACAAGAAGGGGCCCCAAAGATGGCCCTAGCATCGCTTCAACCGGATCCATCGACCCTCACGAGCAAACCCTAAGACAAAGCATTCTGGGACCAAGTTTTCATGAACAGGTGAAGTCAAAGGTCAAAAATTATAACAATTAAAGTGTTAACGCAAGGATTTTTCCAAATAATTTGGGGATGGTGACTAGTTTCTGACCAAATTTGGGAAATTACCAGATTCAAACTTGACCTTAGAAATTTCCCAAAAAACAAACATTCAGACCAAATTTCCAGGGAAATTTATTTTGATTTAAAAACAATACAAGTTTTTTTTTTTTCTATTTTAGCTCCCGTGACAAAAGTTCTTCATGATGCGAGGGGAGGCCCTTTGGAAATTTTTTTTCCCAATTTTAAAAGTTTTTTGGGGATTTTTAATAAAAGACTGGGTTTTTTTTTTCCATTCTCGTGGGTAGCAAGTTTTACCGGGTTTCTTTAAAAGTCCCAAAATTTAATTTTTGGGGCAAAAAATTTTTTCACAATGTGTTTTTAATCTTAAGCACCCGACTTTGGATTACCAAAACCCCAGTCAAAAATCTCCTAAATTAAAACCCCCCCAAAAGGAAAATTTTACATTTCCCGATTTTTTTTTCCACTTTTTTTTTTTCCTTTTTTTTAAAAGCGAGATTTTCCAAATTGGGTTCATGTTTGGGGTTTTAAATTTTTTGGGTTAAAACGAAAAAATGAAACCCACTAGTAATTACAATTTTTGAATTTGTATTTTTCACCCTTTTTAATTTAAAGGGTTACTATCAAAAATCTGGCCCAGTTTTTACAGTCAAAACCCCGGGTTTTAAAAACAAAAAACCCTGATTTCCGCCCCACCTTTTTAAATAATTTCTTTGCGGTTTTTTTTCCCAAAAAATTTATAAGAGGGTTCGGTGGTATTTTGAAAAGGTAGAATTTCAGCTCGAAAAACGGCTGGACCCCTAAAGGGAGTTTCTTTTCCGAGGAAATTGGGGCTAAACACTAACATAAAAGATTATGTAAATCAGTTTTTTTTTTCCCTAAAAATTTGAAATTTTAAAACCCACAAAGGGATAGGGGGGTTCCCCCCGGGCCTTTTCCCAATAATAAACCCACTGAAGATTTCGGGTTTAAATTCAGTAAAAATGCCTGGTAAATTTGTAAATTGAAATTCCCGGGGTCGGCCCAAAAAACCCCTTTTTTAAATGAAAATAAAACACTACCATTTTTAAAAATATATCAGTAAAAATTTAAAAATTTGTACTTTATTTTTTAGAGTTAGAAATTTCTCAAGGGTAGATGTAAATATGCTTTTTTCCCCAAAATTCCAGAAATTTCCCAATGTAAAATTTTGATAATTCATCAAATTTTTTTGTTGAATGTTTTAAGATCAAATCTTTTAATTGTAAAATGTACCCAACTTTTGGGGTAGTCCACATGTTTTTTTATTTTTGGCTTTATTTTTTGGGGTGTATGTCTTTAAAGGTCAGGATTTGTTCTTCTATATTTGCTAAATTCTTTGAGGAAAACAAAAATAAAATTTGGGAAATAAATGAACCACGAGGAGGGTTTTCTCACACAAAAAAACCCCCGGGGTCCGTACCTCTATTAAAGGTAAAAGTCTCATTTAGGGGAGTCAGTGCTAAAATTCCGGGGCCCTGGAAGGTAACTTCCATTGCATGGAGGGTTTTAAAATAAATTTTGGGAAAAAGGGTTCGCCATAGAAAGGGGGAGTTTTAGTGCTAAAAATTAAGTGTCGGGGGTTTAAAGGTCAAGGTAAACTTTTTATGGGGTCTTGGGTAAAAAAAACAACAAAAATAAATTTTCATTCTTTTTGAGAAAAATAATTTTTTAAAAATTTAAAAAAGGTGGTTTTAAAATATAAATTATTTAAAAATTGATTCCTCCATTTTTGAGGGGAGTTGTCTCGTTGTTAAATAAATTTTTGGGCCCTTTGGACCTTTTTCCCTTTTTTATTGTCATAAAACTCCTTTTCCATTTTCCCTTTTGCTCTTGTTAAAATCCCCCTGGAAAGAAAATATGAAAACAAAATATGTCAAAAAGTTTCTGTTGTTTGTAAGGTGAAAAAAACCCATTTTTTTTTTACCCCCTTTTCATTGCAAAATTTTTGCCCAAAGGGGTTTTGCCCAAAAATTTAAAAAAATTTAACAAGACACCCCTGGAAAGGCATTATTTTGGCCCGAAATTTTTTTTTTTTATAAGGAGGGCCCCTTTTTCCCTTTGGCCTTTTGCCCCCAAAAAATCAATAGGGGCCCTTGGGTAACCCAATATGGAAAAATCATCCAAATAAAGTTTGAACATTGGGGGCCAAAGGGAACTTAAAAATAGGGCCCCGGGAAAAACTGTTTTGGAAATTAAAAGGAAATAGTGCCCCTTAAAACCTTTGAACCCTTTTAAACCCCAAAATAAATAGGGGTTTTCAAACCCAAATAGGGCAATCATCCTTTTGAATTTTAAAACATTGGGGGTCAAAGGGGAAATTTTTAATTATGCTTTAAAACTTTATTTTTATTAAAGGGTTAATGGGTGATTTTCCCTTTTAAATTTGTGCCCCCAAAAATAAAATAGGGGCCCTTTTTTTCCCTTTAAGGACAATCACTAGGGAAAATTTGAAAAATTTTGTGGGTCAAAAGGGAAAATTAAATTATGTTTCCGGGAAAACCGGTTTTCATTTTTAAGGTAATGTGCCCTTTCCCCTTTTGGGCCCTTTTAAACCCCCAAAAATAAAAAAGGGGTCTTTACCCAAATGGCCCAAATTCATCCAAATGAATTTTGGGAACATTGGGGCCCTTTTTGGGAAAACTTAATTTTATGCCCCGGGGAAACTTTTTTTAAAGGGTTTTAAATTTTTTTTTTTTTTTTTTTTTTTTTTTTTTTTTTTTTTTTTTTTTTTTTTTTTTTTTTTTTTTTTTAGGGTTTTTTTTTTGGGGATTTTTTTTTTTTTTTTTTTGGGGAACCTTTGCCCTTGTCCCCCAAAAATCAAATAGGGGTCCCTTCTTTTCCCAATAATGGACAATCATCCTATAAGTTTGAACATTGTGGGTCGAAATGGAACTTAAGTTATGCTCCGGAACCGTTTTCAGTTTTAAAAGGTAATAGTGGACCTTGACTTTTGACCTTTTGACGCCCAAAAAATCAATAGGGGTCTTCTACCCAATAATGACAATCATCCTATGAAGTTTTTTAACATTGTGGGCCAAATGGAACTTAAGTTATGCCTCCGGAAACCAAATTGCTAACGGACGTATCGGACGGACAGACGGAAAAAAAACAGACCAGACGGACGCCAGAGGGTATAATATAATATGCCCTTTCGGGCATATAATAAATAGAAATAGCTTAAATAGGTCAGCGTTTTTCCCCGTAATTTTGGGGGAACATGATCCATACCCATGAGATTGGGAATTTCAGCGGGTGTTTTGTTAAAAAATTTTGGAAAAAAATGCATGACAGTTATTTTATAATTGAATAAATAAAAACAAGCAATCACTTTTTTCCCAAGGATAGCAAAATTCAATCATTTTTAACACTGTAAGTCAGTGATGTAGTCCATGTTTAAAACATTTTAGAGATTTTTTATTCAATTTTTTTAATTTGTTGTTCTTTTCAATTGGAAATTTTTTCTTGTGAATTGGGGACAAAAAATAACTATTTAACAATTGGGAATATGACCCAATATCGGCTATAAAATAAGCCCAAAAAAATCCCTGTAAGGTTTCTAGTACTAATTCAGATCGGCAAATATACAATGTAGGACCATTGTGATCATCTTGTATAAGGGAAAAATAATATGTATCCGAGTTGTTAGTTAGACAGATATTTAAATAATACATTGCTAGGATTTAGAGATATATTTGTTGGGTCAATGACCCAATATTTAGGTATGCTATCAGTGACAGATAACCAGGAAAATACACCCATTGAACCTAAAAAATTACAGCAACAATTTTTTTGTAGTAAAAAAATAATGATTTCATTGAATATTTTACTGTCCTGATGATCACTGACGCACTGCATACCAACAAAAAACATAAAATGAGCTAAGAATTGCTTTATTGCCAAAAAATGATAAAAATTTCCAAAAGCAATTGTTGACAAGTGATTCCACACTCAACCCATAGATATAAGGGATGTAGAATGTCAAATTTATCTTATCAGCATTCTCTCATATAAGCGCTCGATAAATTGACAGCCTGTTGAATAAATTTGTTTTGTCTTAAAATTTTAAATTGTTCTAACTGGCTGTCCTATAATTTAAAAACGCAATCAGAATCTATCTAAGAAATGCATTTCAGCCACTTTGGTTTTGGTTGCAGTGTAATAAAATTTGCTTGCCTTTGCAGAACACTGGTTCTGACAGTCCTGACAATAATACTGACAAACCAGAAAAGGAGTTAAGCGGCTGTCTGCAAAAAAATTGAGTAATGAATGGTTGTAAAAACACAGATCATGCTTCAAGTGTCAATAGGGATCTTGGAAAGCCTTATTTAAGTATTGCCACCAGAAGTTTGTGAATTTAATTAAGCAATGAACTTAATTTACTGTAGACAGCTGGTAAAGTTTTTTGGATTTAAACGTATACATCATTTATTTGCAGAAAGGTGCTGTTAAAGAAAAAAACTTTTCCGGCTCCAAAGGGGAAACTGGGAAAAGTTACTGTTGGTTTTTTTTAAACATCATGGAGTCCCTTTAAAAAAATCATGGGTTAAATTTTTTTTTAAAATTAAAAAAAATTTTAAAAACCCCGTTTTTAAAACAAACAAAAGCCTCCAGAATTTTTCCCCTTTTTTCATAAACATTTGAAATGTGTTTTTTAAGTAAATATTTTTTGAAAATGAACAAAGAAAGGGAAATTGGGCAAAAATAGCAGTCCCCACTTTAAAAAACCTGTTTAAAAACAAAAAGGGGGGTTAAAAAAATGGGAAAATTTCCCCAAATGGGATTATAAAAAACCGGGGAGAAAAAAGCTTTACAAAAAAACTGCAAAAAACAGTCATTAATTTTTTGCACCCAAAATTCAAAATTTAAAACACTTGAAATCCCAATATTAATGTTTCACCTTTCTTTTAAGTATTTTTAATTTTTAATTTTTCTGCCTCAATCTTGGAAGCCCTGCAGCTTTTTTTTGCAATTTAAATTATTTTGCTTTTCCACTGTGGGTAATAAGTTACCGTAATTAATATGTTGTATTTGGTTCGCAAAATCGTGGTATAAGAACGGCCCTCTAAAAAAAAACCCATGAATTTCCGTGAAAAAAGATAATTCTTGTGGTATTTAAACAAGCATTTAAAAACAAAAACGGGTCTTCGCTGGGGGTTCCCATATCGGACCTATCCGTGTCTCAAAAAGTCTTTTAAAACGATTTGGATGTTACACACACTAAATAAAGGACAATTTTGAGGTATTTCTTTTAGAATATTTTGTTAGTCCTAAAAAGGACTGGGTTTGGTACATCAAGTCAATAATGACTTGTTGGTGACAATTATTGAGAAAGGTGCTAACTTACTCTGGCTGGCAGTGTATGAAGCTCTAACTTTTCCCATGATTTAAATGATAATACGTAGCGTGTTTGACAACTGTCGAAAATAAGATGAGTTAAACTCAAAATAATCGAGTTTTTAAAGAGAAATATTTCTCAACTTGTCATCACCTTCTCAAACATGTCAACACCTTCTCAAACAAACATTCCCAATACCTGCTCAAGCTGTCACGGTAATTGACACATGCAAACAAGCATTGTTAATTGTCAAACTCGCTAAAACATTTGTTAACTGCCGAATAATAAAACATGGTTTATACAGTAAATTAAGATATATTTACAAATTTTTAAAAATATGTAATAAAAGTACTATTTTAACTATAGATCTTAACTAATTCTGAACTGGCCTGTTATAGAAAACGTAATACAATGTAAGTGTCTTACCCCCCTTCGTTTTAAATAAAAAGTCTAATATATTTAACTAGGCTTTTAATTTTTAACTTGTGGCGAGGGTAAATAAAAACAAACCACACAGTAAAATAAACAGATTTTAAATATCCATTTAATTTTATAACAAATAATTATTTATCATTGTAAACATTATTGAAAAAATAAAATCAAAAAACAAGAGGGCCATGATGCCCTGAGGTCGCTCACCTGTATATAGCCCCCCCCCCCCAATGTTGCAGGCCAATTTAACCCAAGGGGTTTTATTTGCACAAAACTTGGTAGACACCCATAAGAAATGTTTCATGCTAAACATCTTAAGCTTCTAGCTCATTGAGCTTTTTAAAAGAAGATTTTTTTAAAAGTTTTTACTATACACATATAGTTAAAAACAATTGACACCCCTGGGCCGGGCCAGTTTTGACTCCAGGCTTTTATTGAACAAACTTTGTAGACACTTACTAGAAGATGTTTCATGCTTAATATCTAAACTCTAGCTATTTGAGTTTTTTCAAAGAAGATTTTAAGTTTTTGCTATACACATATAAAAGAAAATCAATGACCCCCGGGCGGGGCCAATTTTGACCCCAGCGGTCTTTTATTTAACACAAACTTTGTAGACACTCACTAAAAGATGTTTCATGCTTAATATCTTAACTCTAGCTATTTGGGTTTTTTCAAAGAAGAGTTTTTAAGTTTTTGCTATAATACACATATAAGGAAAATCAATGACCCCCTGGGCGGTGCCAATTTGACCCCAGGGCTTTATTTGAACAAACTTGGTAGACACCTATTAGAACATGTTTGATGCTAAATATCTTAGCCATATCTCTTTGAGTTCTTTAAAAGAAGATTTTTTAAGTTTTTACTATATGCATATAGGGAAAATCAATGACCCCCCGGGGCGGGGCCAATTTTGACCCCAGGGCTTTTATTTGAACAAACTTGGTAGACACTTATTAGAACATGTTTCATTGCTAAATATCTTAGCTCTAACTCTTTTGGTTCTTTAAAAAGAAGATTTTTTAAGTTTTTACTATATGCATATAGGGAAAATCAATGACCCCCCGGGGCGGGGCCAATTTTGACCCCAGGGCTTTTATTTGAACAAACTTGGTAGACACCTATTAGAACATGTTTGATGCTCAATATCTTAGCCATAGCTCTTTGAGTTCTTTAAAAGAAGATTTTTTAAGTTTTTACTATATGCATATAGGGAAAAATCAATGACCCCCCGGGCGGGCCCAATTTTGACCCCAGAGCTTTTATTTGAACAAACTTGATAGACACCCATTAGAACATGTTGTCATGCTAAATATCTTAGCTCTAGCTCTTTGGTTCTTTAAAAGAAGATTTTTTAACTTTTTTACTATATGCATATAGGGAAAAATCAAATGACCCCGGGCGGGGCCACTTTTTGACCCACTGCTTTTATTTGAACAAACTTGGTAGACACTCACTAGAAATGTTTCATGCCAAATAATCTAAGCTCTAGCTCTTATGGTTTTTTTAAAAGAAGATATTTAAAGTTTTTTCTTTTCGGTTGCCATGGCAACCAGAGTTCTGCATGGAATTAAATTCTTTGAACAATTTTTAAAGGTGACCACCAAAGGAACATTCCTGTGAAGTTTGGATGAAATTGGCTTAGTGGTTTATGAGGAGATGTCATTTAAAGAAAAAGTTTACGGACGACGGACGGACGACAAGCGATCACAAAAGCTCACCCTGTCACTTTGACAGGTGAGCTAATTACCGATACGTCACGGTACCGTGTGGGTATTAGTGAAAACATTACGATATAATTATTTCCCTTGTCTAATCAACGCCATTTGCCGGAGATAACATCGTGTAAAGAAATTTGACGAATTTTACCTATTTTGCGTCTTGAAAAAAATATTTACTTTGGTGTATAAGACGCAATGCTCTCTCAGGGCCGATTTTTGATGAAAAAAAGTGTGTTATACACATATAATTACGGTAATGTTCTTCTGTTCAACAGTTCAGTATAGTTACACAGGTGTTCATTTTTAACCATCGCCAATTGAAATCATCGATTTAAACCGTGTTTTTGGTGGTTGGTTTTCCAAAAAGTATAGCTTAATTAAAAGTTATTAGTATTTGTGTTACAGCTTTCTTGACAAGGACACCCAAATAATGAACCAGACATTCCGAAAATGCTGGTCCCACCGGTAAAATTTCGTTATGACAATAATGTAAAGATTTTACATTCAGCTTTTACATTAAGTAACTATCTTCAAAGTAACATTTAAAATTATTTAATATTTATCAGTATTATGCATTCAAAATCAATAATTTTCATAAAAAACTAGAGGATGCTTTTGTAAAAAAGCGCATGTCTCCCCCACTGCTGAGAATAACTGTGAATGGAAACAGGAATGGAAATGGAGATAAGATTATGTAAATACCCGGTAGTCACTTCAATGAAGGCTGTCTATGGATGGTTTCTATTGTTAAGGTTGTATGAGAAGATGCTTCCTAAACTGTTTGTTTTTAACCAGGTATTCAATTTTGAAAATCCTGGTTATTCAATCAGCGTATGGCAGGCGGGCGTCAAACGAAATTGCACTTGATGGTCATATCATATATAGTTTCACAAATGAAATTAAATGAAATTGTGTCTGCTCCATAATTCTTTCAAACCTTTAAAGGATTTTGATGATACTTGAAACAAACGTTCATATTGTCAGATTTTTTTACACTATTGAAAAGACAACTCAAATTACAATGTATGTAAAATCATGATAACTGTAGTGTGTTTGGGATGACTCCCACTCGTTTTCACAATGAAGCCTCTCTGGTAGATACTTGAAACAAAAATTCACAGCACATCCAGAGAACGTGTAGAGTACATGTTTTCGTATGGCTGGTTCCAAGGTCAAGGTCTACTTGACACTTGAATGTCATATCATATATAGTTTCACAAACGAAATTAAAGGAAATTGTGTCTGCTCCATAACTCTTCAACCCTTTGAAGGATTTTGATGATACTTGAAAGTTGTAACGCAATACCAATAAATATGTACATAGTCTGAATGGTGCCATGCATGTATGTATACTATTAGTAATAGTTAAAAGAATAGAAAGTGATATACTATATACTTACATATTGCATGAAAACTCACTCGCTAGTAGGAAATTTGTAGTTATCATCAGCAAACAAAACAATTGCGTGTAATACACCTTGCTGTGACCATGTAGCATTGAACGCGCAGCGGGGAAGAAATGACCGCATAAGGGTGGAAAGATCAAAAAAGAACAGAGTATATAAAAACCAGACAACTGATATATCACTGATATATCAATAATAGTTAAATGTCCTCACTGATAAGAACTCTAGTTATCTTCGGAAATGAGAAAATGACCAATGGTCACTGTGACCTTAACCTTTGACCTACTGACCCCATAAACAAGAGGGATCATCTGCTCAATAAGACCAATCATCCTATGAAGTTTGAGGGTTGTAGGTCTAAAGGAACTCTAGTTATCATCCGGAAAGGAGAAATTTAACCAACGGTCGCTGTGACCTTGACCTTTGACCTACTGACCATTAAAAACAATAGGGATCATTTGATTAATAAGACCAATCATCCTATGAAGTTTGAGGGTTGTAGGTCAAAAGGAACTCTAGTTATCATCCGGAAATGAGAAATTGACCAACGGTCACTGTGACCTTGACCTTTGACCTACTGACCCCAAAAAACAATAGGGATCATCTGCTCTATAAGACCAATCATCCTATGAAGTTTGAGGGCTGTAGGTCAAAAGGAACTCTAGTTATCATCCGGAAAACGAGAAATTGACCAACGGTCACTGTGACCTTGACCTTTGAACTACTGACCCCAAAAACAATAGGGATCATCTGCTCAATAAGACCAATCATCCTATGAAGTTTGAGGTCTGTAGGTCTAAAGGAACTCTAGTTATCATCCGGAAACGAGAAATTGACCAACGGTCACTGTGACCTTGACCTTTGACCTACTGACCCCAAAAACAATAGGGATCATCTGCTCTATAAGACCCAATCATCCTATGAAGTTTGAGGGCTGTAGGTCAAAAGGAACTCTAGTTATCATCCGGAAACGAGAAATTGACCAACGGTCACTGTGACCTTGACCTTTGAACTACTGACCCCAAAAACAATAGGGATCATCTGCTCAATAAGACCATTCATCCTATGAAGTTTGAGAGCTGTAGGTCAAAAGGAACTCTAGTTATCGTCCGGAAAAGAAGAATGGACGGACGGACGGACTGACGGACGGACAGGGCAAAAACAATATGTCTCCCCCCGAGGTGGGGGAGACATAAATATGCTGTTACGTAATTATTGGGGTAAAACAAAAGATTTAGTTGTAATATCCCTATTAAGGTTTGGCACTTCAACGAACATTTACTTCTGGTTGGAATTTATTATTGCCGACAGAATATCCAGTTATGTCAAAATACTTTTCGGAGTGTAAAAATGAACACCCCAAGTTATGTTTGTTGAAAATTATTTTTATCCCCAAAAGGGTAGCATATTAAAGTCGCCCCATCTGTGTCCCCACTTTTTTTTTTCATGTCTGGACTAACATTTTTATACATTGATAGATTTTTTAAAAA